>NC_053120.1:37103090-37150590 GCF_010015445.1 Perca fluviatilis
CCATTGCCTAGCAGTGCCTGACTTTTAGCTAGAAGCTAACAATGTAGCTATGGCTGAACTTTGGCCTACTTTAGCATATACACATTTGCTCACTAAGAACCTGTGAACCACAATCCCAAACTGGCGGTTTGATTTTCTGTGTACAGAATTGTTTACCTTAAGTAAACTTCTTTGACTTTTATGCACATCATGTCTTTTTTTTTTTTTTTTTTTTTTTTAATATTAGCTTAGCTTTAGAAATTAGCTTTTCTAAAATTATACTATAAAAAAAACAATATAATCGCCTAACGCACAGTATCGAAATATATCGCAATATATTGAATCGTGACCTATGTATCGTGATACGTATCGTATCACCAGATTCTTGTCAGTACACAGCCCTATTCTCGTGACATCCCTAGTTAGAAACACTTTTAAGAGAAGTCCTTTTGATCATATTTGTGTCTCCTACATTATATTCCATCATTCCCTATGAAACTTTCCCACCCTTCTTTGATCCATTTGTACGACAGCAGTGTCTAGCGCAAAAGTGGTTAATATGACTTTACATTATTAGATGTATCTTCTCATTCTCTGAAGTATTTTTTATTTTTAATTTTTATCATTCGCTCCTCCTGTCTTGTGTTTTTCCTGTAGAAAAAGCGCTGCAAGACAAAGTCGTTGGACAAGGTTGAGATTCTGAAGCTAGCCGATCCCTCTGCTCCACTCACAAACGGGGATCTCAACTGCAACGGCTTCCACCCGTGCCTCCCTGCGCCGCCATCACCACCTCCTCTTCCTCCTCCTTCTCTCCCACTGCCCCCCCCTCCCTCTGCAGAGGAGGTATCATCCCTGCCCACTTGCACCTCCAAGGAGTTCCCTTCAGAGACTAGCAGCTGCAGCTCGTCCACCCACTCTGAGGAGTCCTACACAAGCCGTCTCCCACCTCCCTCTCCCAGCCTGTGCAACGGACACGGCCCGTCTTTCTCCCTCCATCAGTCTCCCACCAAGTCCCGCCAGGAGAAGCGCTCGCTGAAGCGGAGGAAGTCGCGGCAGACGGAGCTGCAGTTCCCTACCATGCGGCGGGGAAGCCTGGGTTCTCTGCCCAGCCTGCAGCAGCTTATAAAGGGAAACAAGGAGATCAGCGTCGGGACCATCGGGGTGACCGCAGTCACCGGACATGTCTGAACACTCTTACTTTTACACGACTTTCTATTAACAACCATATATATACACACACACACACACACACACACACACCAACACTATATGGTAGCAGACTTGTGAGGAGATGAGGTCTTACTGCATCCAAAAGAACCACATTTCCCATGAGCACCCAGGCACACCGTGGAACTGAAGTGGCTGGGGCAGCAGTAGCTCCACATCATCCAGTTCCTTATCCACTCCTGTCAAAGAGCTGTTCACGGTTATGTGCCTTTATATCTGTTCTCGACATTTTTAATGCTAAAAGACATGTGACATTTAAAGAATTATTGATGTGGACAGAGAGAGACACTGAGGTGGGGAGTGAAACATTATTACAAGTCAAATCCATTGATGAGGTTTTTCTTTTTCTTTTTTCTTTTACTGGATAAGCACATTGTCCCATGACATTTGAGCACCAGAAAAGTGTTTATCCCCACTCTGAGCACAGTGAGGAGAGGTGCTGGCCTCAACTCTACGTTCCTTCACCTAAGTGGGCATCAAGAAGTATTAAGGCTGCTCTTTTTTTTTTGGATGAAATGTGTCGTCGCGAGAGAACTGTGGAGCATGACAAACTACTTCTATATCACCTTCTGTCTTTCATTGCCATCATTTTATCCATTCTGTCTTTGTATTGCATCCTAACACGACTGCAGGTGTTTGTATGGGACCAGAGTGTTCAACTTTCATCGTACGCCAGAATCTCTGTTTCTCTTCCTCTGTCTCCGTCAGTCTGTTCCAAACCAACCATCAGAGCTGAATGAAGAACAGACTTTTACATGTCCGAATGGGTCATTCCTTTCAGTTTAGTGTCCCATTTAACCCCATATTACAAATGCAATTGCAGCAGTCTGTAGATCCTACTAATTCACGATGAATTGTTCTGTGAACTGTCCCTACCCGGTTAGTTTGGGCTGGGCCCAAAGAGCTTACTCACACACCAATTACAGGGGATATTGTGACTGTGGGGGAACAGGCTAAAGGCAAGCCGTTTTTTTTTTTTTTTTTTATTTTTTTATTTATTTTATTTTATTGTTTCTTTTATCCAATACCGAGCCATGCTCCTCTCTTATCATTGCTCGTGTGGTTTGTTTGAGTTGTCGCATAAGTATGGATGCATAAATAGTTGTTTAGGGCACAATGTACTGTAGGAGCACATTGTGCAAAACTGTATGTTTACACTTCGTCTCACACACACACACACTCGCACTTACTGGCACCCTGCAGCCTAGTCTGACAGACCAGTTTTATTTATCTATTTATTTATTCAAATGACTACAGATTTTTCTAACTTAACTTTGTTTCCCGTCTCCCAATCCTGCAGTGTCAAAGCAGTTTATCCATGACAGTATGTTACATAAATAAAATATTACAGTGAAATCCACTCAACCACACTGACACATGGCCACGGTGGATGGCTTGACCTCGGACATTTTTTCTTTTCTTTTCTTTTTTTTTTTTTTTTTTTAGCTTGGGCTCTGACATTATGGCATCCCCTAACTCTGTTTGCCTCTGCCTGAAATATCTGACTAATACGATAGCAGTCACATATCCTGCAGCAGCAACAAGATGGAGTACTGATTTTAGAAAACCACAGGCTTCTTAGGATCCTCACACTGCTGCTTTTGTAATTTGGTTGAGAGCAGCTGGCTGGTAGGACGTAGTGGAAAGGGTCAATCTGAGTGTTGATGAATTATTGTCCCGTCTTCTATGTCCTTATTTCAGGGTCTTTGATGGATCACTAGCCAACCCATTTTTTACTTGCCCTGTTCATGATTACATGACTGGCCTACGTTAACATTCAGTTTAATGTTTAAACGGTGTAGTTTTAAGTAATCAAATGTATATTTTTCTTTGTGTATGCAGTTTCTGACTGGCTCTGTGTGGTTGCATTTGGGTACATTCTGACAGAGAACTTCTCTTACTCTTACTCTCCCAAAAGAGCGTCATTACCTCTCCTGACCAGCTTCTATAGCTCCTCTTTCTCTTTACATATCTTTAACCCCCCCATTGCACGACTTATTGTGACTGTGAAGAAAAGTTTTTATATGCCTGCTTTATTAGCCACTCTAACAGGTTCCCATTGGGAGCTTGAAACACTACAATGACTACCTGCTTGCTTTCTAGCTGATCTGTGCATCCTCACTCTCATTGTACACTATTGTCTTTTATTCACTTGTCATTGCTCTTTGACTTTGTGTGTTTGCCCCCCTCCCTCCCCCCCACCTTGAATACTTGTGGTTTGTGAGGAGATGAATATTGTTGAAAAAAGGGAATGCAGCAAAGATGGGTACATTTGGAACACTTTTAATGTGATTCTGTATGTTTTGTTTGTTTTTTAAACCGTGTGTGTGTGTGTGTGTGTGTGTGTGTGTGTGTGTGTGTGTGTGTGTGTGTGTGTGTGTGTGTGTGTGTGTGTGTGTGTGTGTGTGTGTGTGTGTGTGTGTGTGTGTGTGTGTGTGTGTGTGTGTGTGTGTGTGTGTGTGTGTGTGTGTGTGTGTGTGTGTGTGTGTGAACCTCGTGTGTGTGTCTGTTATGAGAGACTACTTTGAAACTGCTTATCCTGTAACACAGCGAATAAGGAGAATGCCCTTGGCGAGAAATTTTAGGAGCACTTTGTATGACTCTTCATGCCTTTTTTTTTTTCTACCTTATATGTCAAGTGCTATCTTTTCTTTCTCTATCCCTCTCTTTCTCTCTGATTATTCTGAAGAGTGGCACAGTATTTTTGAGAAAGGAGTGAGTTACTACAAAACGTGTAGTGCCATTAGAAACTGTGAATTTCTAAATAAAACCTTTTTTTTTTTTTGTTGTCTTTCACTTTGGCTTTGGCTTTTATTGTGGGTGTTGTATTCAGCCGTTGTTTGTCAATCTTGGATCAATCCTTAATGCTACCTAGTCCATAAAGACAGACTGACTCACAACCTAAATAAAAGGGGTGATTCTCTGAAACTGATCATGGGAGTATAATTGAAATAAGATTTTGCCGCAGGGCTTTACATGCACAACATTAGCACATTGATGCAACATGCGATATGTCCTGCTAACCTCACCTGATCCAGTGTCCGTACAACCACACCAACAGGCTTTAGAAAGCTGAGATGGGACAACTTTTGCTCTCGTTATAAAATAAAAGCCAGCTTGGCACTTTGGATCTGCATGTTAAAGGCATCATTACGCTGCCTTTGTGCGTTGTTGGAAATGTTACTATTATGATTACAGTGGTTCGACTATACCAAGAATTGGAGAAATTCTATGTTTTACAAATTGTTTTATTGTTGTAGAAATTCTTCAATATCACAGAGTCAAATACATTGAGTACTAAATACAAAATGTTCATTTCCCATATTATGAACAACTTTTTGGCAACATTTAGCAGGTTCACACTTGTCCTAACCTTCTGCTGTTGATTGAAAACTGAACATAAATCTCAGTATTTTGCTCATGCTGGAGATGTAGCCTCTGACACTCAATTCAATTTTTTTTATAGTATCAAATCATAGTTATCTCGAGACACTTTACAGATACAGTAGGTCTAGACCACACTCTATAATTTACAAAGCACCAACAATTACAGTAATACCCTCAAGAGCAAGCAGTGCGACAGTGGCGAGGAAAAACTCCCTCTTGGGAAGAAACCTCAGACAGACCCAGGCTCTTGGTATATCCGCAAATATACTATAAGACATTAAATAAAATATAGGAACTCATTGCTTGGAACCTGTGGTATTATATTTGTTACATGTTATATATTCATAAAGCAAAGAATCTTGGCTATTCAAATTGTTTTTACTACTTACTGTAGTGAGCACTGTGCAACTGTATTATTCAGTGTATAACATAAGAAATTGTAAAGCATGTATGCATCAGGACATTTCTACTTTTGACTGAGCTTTAGACTTTCCAAAAAGAATCAACCTTCACATGAGACAGGGGTCTTTGAGCCTTTGGGACAAATAATCAAACATCAGCCATTTTTTTTCAAACAAAGTCACCAAAGAAGTTACAAAACTTTGTTTGAAAAAACAATATTTCGACCTATTAACAATAGCAAAGTGATAAAGTAGAACAGGAGCACATTCATGCAGCAGGATTATTAGCAATGTGATTAAAGAGCAGTATGGAAGTGGCACATATACTGAGAGGCTTGTGCCTCGACGCAGAGGTCAAGGGTTCGAGTCCGACCTGAGACGATTTCCTGCATGTCTTCCCCCTCTCTCTCCCCTTTCTAAAAGCCCCCAAAAAATAAATAAATAAAGAGCAGTATAGAAATTGGTACATCCCACCAAAAGGTGTCGCTGTGAGCAGAGCTGAACGCTGTTTTCCTCCAGCGCTCTCTCCCTCCCTCCGTTGTTTACGTTTATCCAACAACATGGAGGACGAGGTGGATGTTGATATTGAAGGAGACGAGTTTGAAAGCAGTGCTAGGTGAGAATATTTACTGTAACTAATTAATTAACATTCATACAGTCTGTTGGTCTCGCGTGCCGTAGTCCATACTAGTTTACGGAGACCTGGTCGTTGTTAGTAGCCCCACGGTGCAGGAGGCTACAAACAGCGGCGGATAGCTGTCTCGTGTGTCCGATAGATGCTAGGTGTCTCCCCGCCCTTCTCCACAGCTTCTTTCCTTTCTGTTGCAGCGAGCCGAATGGAGGAGGTTTAGTCCAGGAGCAGTTCATACAGTCTGCGTGGAAGAGCAGCGCAGGGATACTGGTAGGAGTTCACGAAGCTAACAGTCCTTCAGCGGACTCCTGTGCTGTGTGACTGCTAGCTAATACTCGTTGTTGACTCTCTGCGTGTGTGTGTGTCTCTCTGTTGTGCAGCCATGGGAGCTGGACAGCTCCATCAGCCCAGAGAACAGGGAGGTGATCGAGAGGATGCTGCTGGAGGAACAGTATCCTTTCACTGGCCTCAAATGCATTGGCATAATGTCTTCAGTAGCTTAACTGCAGACCTAATCAATCAATCACATTTTATTTAAAGTGTAAAATCACCATTAGACATGGTCTCAGTGCACTTTACAATTAAAGGAACTTAACAGACAGCAACAAAACAATTAAACCGCATTAAAGCAGTAATAATAATAAACAATACAAAACCAGCAACATAAGACAATAAGTGAAAAGGTGAGCGACGCAGACAGGATGGTGTGTTATGGTTGGCTATAGTATAATGCAGTGTTTCTCAAATGGGGGTACGTGTACCCCAAGGGGTACGTTGGAGGACTGCAGGGGGTACGTGAGCGCTTTTTTCAAAGTTTTTGTTGCATTTTGTCACTATTTTCGACCTGTCCTTGCCTTCCTTCCTTCCTTCCTTTTTTTCTACTGTCTTCTTTTTCTCTCCAAGTTTGTCGAAGTTTTTTTGCTTTTTTCAAAAAACAATTCCGCCTTTTTCAAGGTTTTTGTCACTTTTTTCAAAGTTTGTCTTCCTCCTTTCTACTGTGTTTTTTTTTCTCAAGTCTGTCGCTGTTTTTGATACTATTTTCCACCTATTCTTGCCTTACTTCCTCTTTCTACCGACTTTTTTTAGTTTGTAAGTTTTTTTTAAAGTTTTTGTTGCCTTTTTTCATTAGCATTTTTTTTCAGTTACATGGTTTGGTAAATCTATTGCTGGTCAGGGGGTACTTGGCTTAAAAACACAATTCAAATGGGATACATTATTGAAAAAAAGTTTGAGAACCACTGGTATAATTTGTAGAGGTGGGTTTTCAATCTAGATTTAAAAATGTCCACTGAGTGAGCTTCTTTAAACTGCAGAGGTCTGATGGGCAATAACCGCCCCAGTCTGTAACTAATGAAATCCTATATAAATAGAAGTCAATCTACTAATTGCAAAAATTAAAGACACAAGAAATAGAAAGATAAAAATGATCATATTGAGAAATGGTGCAAAAATGAATGATGAATATTTTTTTTATCCTAAATTGTAGGATTGCTTTTTGTTTCAAGTCATTGTCTGTTGAACTATAATGCACAGTACATTTGTTCCGAATACACAGTTGGGATAACACTCAGTATTAAATGTATTGGTCCTGAACTGTGCTTGTAGATACTACCTGACAGGTGAGGGGATTCCTGACAACATTTGGGAAAGTGATGTGAACAACGAGCCCAAAGTGAAGAAGTAAGTCAATCCTTCCTCCAGCATTCAAGGTGCAGTCAGCGATCCTGGAGAAAGATGGTTGATAGGGGTGTAGTGTAGGGCAACCATTGTGCTGGAGCAGTTTGGGGGTTCAGTGTGACTAGTGTCTCGAACTGGCAATCTTCCAGTTCTCAAAGCAAGTCCCCACAGACTGAGCTACTGCTGGGATAACAATCGCTGACTGCACCTTTCACATTAGCAGAGTACATGTTGTCATTGGCATTCATTTCACCCTTTTTCCTGTCGGGGGTTCAGGTCTCCGGCCAAGACGTCGGCCTCTGCCTCAGGCTCCTCTTATCGTTGGTCCAAACAGGAGAAAGAACTGTTTGAGGAAGGACTGGTAAGCTTCCCTTGGCTCAGGGCTTCTTAGGTTTACACTGAACAGGCCTATAACAAATGTAATACTTGTTGTATATGTGAGAGTACTGTCTAAAATACTAGGTGGCCATGTTGTGTTTTTCCGCAGGCTCAGTTTGGTCGAAGGTGGACTAAGATTGCCAAGTTGGTGGGGAGCCGTTCTGTCATTCAGGTCAAGAGCTATGCCAGGCAGTATTTTAAACACAAGGTGAGACTTTAAATTCCACCTTTGTTTTGCTGCTAACAGCTAACTGCTAAGTGCCCACTACAGGACTTTAGACCTGATTTTCTTAGCAGCATGCAGGGTGTTACAGTTTGTTAATACAAGCTTAATTGTAGTGCCTCAAAGAATTGATTTCAAAATACTTTTGCTGGTTTATAAATCACTAAACGGTTTAGGGCCAAAATACATTTCTGATCTGCTGCTACACTATGACCCACCCAGACCTCTCAGGTCGTCTGGGACAGGTCTACTTGTTGTCTCCAGAGTCAGAACTAAACAGGGGGAAGCAGCATTCAGTTTTTATGCTCCACATATCTGGAACAAACTCCCAGAAAACTGCAGGTCCGCAGCAACTCTCAGTTCTTTTAAATCAAAGCTAAAGACCTATCTTTTGGATGTTGCCTTTCTTTAAATAACTGTTCATTTTGTTATACTGAATTTGCATTGATGACACTGTATGACACTCGATAACTGCTCTTTAATGTTTAATTTCTTATACTGCACTGTAACTGTTATTCGCGTATTTTATCTCTCAGTTCTTTAAATTCTTATACTGCACTGTCAATTTTATTCTTGTCTTTTAATGTTTTAATTTGTTGTTTAAACATTTTCTAACTGCTCTTTAATGTTTTATGTAAAGCACTTTGAATTGCCCTGTTGCTGAAATGTGCTGTACAAATGAAGCTGCCTTGCCTTGCCTATCCCACAGTTAAACTTGTGCTTCCTCATTATTCAAACTCTTTCACAACCAGAACGCATTCCTCGGGCAGGATTGGGGAATAAGAATGAAGAATAAACAATGTCTTTCGTCATCTGTATTTATTTTATTTTTTCCCCCCAGGCTAAATCAGAACCCAGAGCTGCAGCTCCCTCTGCAGGCCCTGCGCTGCACTTACAACCACCTCAGCCCACCTCCAGTCGTGCATCCTCTCTGACAAACGCTGTCCGCATAGAGAAGCTTTCCGATGACGAGAACGAGGAGGTAGACATCACAGATGACCTCAGCGACGACGGAGACGGTGATGACGAGCCGCAGGCTGTTCTGAAGACTGAGATTTGGGAGCCAGAGCAGCTAGCAGGCCCTGAGGTCCAGACAGACACGGAGGAACAGAAAGAGGCAGGTCTGACTGAGACAAGGGACCAGCCCAGCCACACCTCGCCGTTTCCACAAAGTCCCCGAACCTCATTGGCCCTACCTTCCTTAGAGAAGACCAGTGTGACCGGGCTGGGCGAGAAAAGCAACGAGAGAGTATCAGTCCCTCATAAAGACCTTCCAGCATGGGCTCAGACGGACTCGGAGCAAATGGCCGATGAGAACGAAGACCAGAGCTCCCAGTCTGATAGCTCAGCACAGACTGGTCCACTGGACGAGGCCTGTAGCGATGGCACAGGTAAGACTCACGCCTGCTGTTTTTATGCACAGTACCAGTCAAAAGTTTGGTCACACTTCCTCATTCACTTGAATGGGAAAGCGTGTCCAAACTTTTGACTCGTACTTTTGACGGCATTTCTGCCTTTTATTAGATCAGAGCTGAGATATGAAAGGGGAGAGAGAGAGGGGGGAAGACATGCAGGAAAACCGCCACAGGTCGGACTCAAACCCTGGACCTTCTGCGTCGAAGAACAAACCTTTGCACATGTGCGCCCGCTCTACCAACTCAGCTAACCGGCCACCTTACTTGCTTTTGTGAAGTTACAACATGGTTCCTGTTTGCTTCCCCAGATACTGCTGATAAGACTGAGCAGAGTGCAGCTGATAGACCAGAAGAAGACCAGGAGGAGGAAGAGGAAGATGATGAGGAGGAGGAGGAAGAAGAAGAAGAAGAGGAGGAGCTTAAGCCCCCTGAACAGGAAATAGAGATGGACATGGAGACCACCACTGAGGATGAGAAACAAGCTATCCCAGAGTTCTTTGAGGGACGACCATCCAAGACTCCTGAAAGATACCTTAGGATCCGAAACTACATCCTGGATCAATGGTAAAACCTTAAAACATGTTTGGTAACTTCTGTCAACGACAGCGCTGCAGAACAAGTGCTCATTACTTCTTCTGTTCACCAGGATGAAGAGCAAGCCCAAGTACCTGAACAAGACGTCAGTCCGCCCTGGACTGAAGAACTGCGGAGACGTCAACTGCATTGGGAGGATTCACACCTACCTGGAGCTCATTGGAGCCATCAACTTCAACTGCGGTAACTTTACAGACGGCCTTCTTCTGTTTCTTTTAAAAAGAAATCTGTCTTCCCTTTTCATTTTGGAGCTCTGCCTCTTCTCTCACAGAGCAAGCGGTCTACAATCGCCCAAAGGTGATGGACCGCTCCAAGCACAAGGAGGGCAAAGATGTGCTTGAGGCCTACCAGCTCGCCCAGAGACTGCAGAGTATGGTAGGTACCCATAACCACCTAACTCCCCACAAAGACACCAAAACCCTCAAGCATCTGAACCATGAGTTTGCTGGACTTTGAGCTAACTTGTTGATTGGCTGCACGGTTTAGCGGACCAGGAAGCGGCGCGTGCGGGACATATGGGGAAACTGGCGTGACTCTAAAGATTTGGAGGGACAGACGTATGAGGTTTGGACACTCGGACACACACTGCAACTGTTCACACACAAGTACTGATCACTTGGTTGAGTTCTCATTTACTCTATTTACTGCTACTGTGTTTCATCAGCATCTCAGTGCTGAGGAGCTGGCTCTGCGGAGAGAAGAGATGAAGAAGCAGCCGAAACCCTGCAAGATCTCCAGATTCAGGGGGTGGGTGTGAGTGAGTGTGGAATTTCCGACAACCTTGTAATTGCATATTTCTGTATGTGTAACTACTTTCACTCCTCCTTCTAGGTCTTTTGATCCATTCCAGTTGATTCCCTGCAGGTCTTTTGGAGAGGATGTACAGGTCGGTGGCCATTTGTCCCATCAGTCAGTCATCAGTAGTGCAACGTTTCTTGCAAGATGGGAGTTTCACCACTTATTTAATCTGAGGTCGTGTATACATAACCTCAATATAAGTTGATTAAAAACTAAAAGGTCCTCTTTGTTCTCCCCAGGAACCATTCCAGGTTATTGTGTGTGCAGAGACTCTTCTCATAATGGACATGGTATGCCAAACACACAACCACACACGCTGAATGTATTTTCCCTTAGGTAGCACACACGTTACGAGTTATTCGAGTTATGTTTTCAGTGTGTGATTATGTTGTTAATTCACTGATCTGTAAGGCAGGCCAATCAATGCTGCCTTTTTGTTTTTTTAATATATTAAACTATTGTCCATTTCATAAAAACAAATGATGGGCTCATTAAAAAAAAAAAAAAAAAAAATTAGATATCGAGATTTTATGATAAAGTATTTTGACTGATTGTTACTTTTCTGTGCATCTGAGCAGATCTGCGCAGCAGAGCCATGCAACAGCGTGAGTACAGGTTTGCAGTGCGAGATGGACCCGGTGTCTCAGACGCAGGCCTGTGACGTGCTGTCGTCGCTGGGCTTCAGCGTGGTGGGCTGGTACCACTCGCATCCCACCTTCCACCCCAACCCTTCAGTACGGGACATCAACACACAGGACCAGTTCCAGGTGAAAGGATTAAACGAAAGAAGTTCCCACTGGAGTCGGTCTACGGGGGCACGTGATCTGATTCTCTTTGTCCTGATTTGTTCCAGAGTTATTTCTCACGTGGCGGCGCCCCCTTCATCGGGATGATAGTGAGTCCGTATGACCCAGCCAACCCCTCCCCCCACTCCCAAACTACCTGCTTGTTGGTGAAAGAGAGCCAGGAGCCTTCAGGCCCACAGAGTATGTTTAACACACACAAAGACATGATTCAAAACGTTAAAACAGTTCATATCAAGCTGACAATGTAGGACACACACACAGAGTAGCACAATCTATCCTCTGTCTCTCTTTCTGTTCCTACCCCAGAGCTGCCCTACCGGTTCGACTTCCTGTCATCACAGGACCTTCCAGACTGGGAACAGACGTTGAGGAGAGCTCAGTGGATCATTCACAAATACTGTCAAACACCCGGGTGAGTGAGAAACAAGACTGCAGTGGCCGTCCTGACACACACATTCTGCCTTTTTGTGATTTGGAACAAGTTGTTAATAAAGCTTAATGTTGGAGTATATTAACTGTTGTTGTATTTTTTTTACACTGGGTAGGAGTGTGCAAATGGAGAGATTGTTCCGGAAAGACTCCCATCTCACCTATCTGGAGAAGGTCTGTCCAGCTGATCAGTCTGCCCACTGTTGACACATCTTAGTGCCTACTGGCTTCATTAACTGATTTACTACTGCTTTATTGTCTTTGTCTCATTTCACTTGACCTCTTCCATCTGTCACCTCCTTTTTAGATGCTGTCGTCTCTGGCCAGGTACCTGGAGCCCCTGCCAGATGAGGAGGGAGACCCCTTCCTCACCCAGATCCAGGCGCTTTTCCAGTCCGACTTTATTGCCAAGCAGGAAGAGAGGGAATCTTTTATCTTATCCAGACCAGAAGTCTCAGACGACTTTGCTTTTGATCAGCTGATGAGCGTGGAGAGGCCCCAGGAGGGAGGAAGAGACTCTGATCTGGGTTCTGGCAGTGCTTCAGATAGCGGTGTACAGCCCACGGACACAAACAGCAGCACAGTTTTACATCTGGGCTCCGTGTTGTCGACTGAACATGACTATTTACTGTGATGGACCATATATCTCATCTAATTCTCAAAGAATACCCTTTTATGTAAAGTTTTGTATCAGTATTACCAACTTACTTATTTAGTTTTTCTAACATTTTATGGGGAAAAAAAAGCATTTCACTTTCTTTTAAACATAAAAATATATTTTCTTATTTTGTTGTCTTTTATATTATTGTAATAGCTCCATATTAAATTGTAGTGCTGTAAGGTGCTGTCGATTACAACAAAATGTCAGTCACATTTTTTTATAAGAGAATATCAAGAAGAAGTCACAGTTTCCTTTCAATTTAGGGTAATGCTTGCTTCCATGGCAACAAGATTAAATTAGCTAAACTTGTCCATGGGGACTTGTAATTATTAGCCTCCTATAACTGTTGACTTGAACCTACCTGTGTTTATCTCCAATTTCTCATTAAAAAAACATTTTTTTAGGCATTTATGCTTTTATTTAGACAGAGACCGAGAGGAAAGGGGAGCTGAGAGGTGAAGAGGTGCAGCAAGGAGCCCAGGGCCAGACTCAAACCCTTTAAATCCTCTTTTAATACATCAAATACCTCCTATAGTGTGTACGTTTAGTAAAAGGCTTTTTAAGATTCTCTCTTATTATATCAAACATCTAGCTTAATGCTGTTGGCTGGTAAAATATGTAAGTGGCTGCTGGATTGGATTCAGTCTCCAGGTAAAAAAAACTAATGGTAATCTATTGAGTAGCAGGGGGACACAAAAGTTAATTTCTAATCCTGCAGACACCTGACTGCCAGTTTAGCTGTTTAACTGTAATCACGGACACCACGTTTATTTGGATAGAGACAAAAAAAAGCTTAACGAAAGTGACAGGTTAGTGCTTTTACTGACAGAAACGGCAAATGGGAAATTTCTACAGATTTGCATGCAGTCTTTTGTCTGTAATAATGGTTTTGCTTTCTTTTCAAAGTCAGGAGAAATAATATATTGTCTGGTATTGCATTCCACCCTCATTTATACTTTTCACATCATTTTTTCCATTATATTTATATGTATATATAGCCCATATACAATACACAGACTCTGATCCAAATCTGGACCCAGGTGCAATTTAATCCAGTTTCGGTAACACTTTACTTGAAGGTATCTACATAAGAGTGACATGACACTGTCATGACACATGAACCCTAACTCTAACCCTAACCCTAACCCTAACTTGTCATGACAAAAACCAAATGACACTTACTAAAAGAAGCGTTTTGTCATAAACGATTATGACTTGTTTATAATGTTTATGACACGTTCATGACGGTGTCATGTCACTCTTATGTAGATACCTTCAACTAAAGTGTAACCCCAGTTTCTTTACATTTCAGTGCAACCTGACTTAACTTAGATATCACTTGTTTAACCCAACCGACGCTGCAGACATTTTACATTGTATACAGTTATTTGAGTACCGCTGATCTAAAGCTATATATTATTGGTGCTCAAATACAAGTATACGGTATCTTTATTAAGCAGATATGAAAAAAAAGGTTTGCCATATAAGTGAGGTAGTGTATACAAATATCAAAAAGGCAAAGGTAAAATCTGATTTCTTGAAGAGATGTGTGTATTTTGCAAATACAAAGCTACGTGCCTGTATGGGATCTTATATGCCTTGCCAAATGAGATGCATCAACGCATCTTTTCCCACAGGTCTTGCAAACTTACAGCTTCACAGCTGTGTGGGTTCTCGTGGATTTTCAAGCCATTACTAAACTGAAAAGCCATCCCACATGTTTTGCACCACAATGGCTTCTCACCTACATGGGTTCTTATATAAAATGCCGATTTCTGACGGAATCGTTTCCCACACGTTTTGCAAGAATAAGGCCTCTCATCTGTCTGGTTATTTTCAAGCCATTACTAGATTTGAAACCCATCCCACATGCTTTACAAGAATATGGCTTCTCACCTGTGTGGATTTTCAAAACATTACTTAAAGGTGCAGTAGGTAAGACTTATAAAAGTAACTTTCTGTCATATTTGCTGAAACTGCCCCTATGTTCCAGTGGAACTACATGAAGCAGGTAATTAAAAAAAAAATCCGGCTCCTCTGGCACCACCTACAGCCTGTAGTGCGATTTGCAAAAATCCACCGCTCCCTGTTCAGATGCACCAATCAGGGCCAGGTGGGGATGTCTAACTGCATGTCAATCACACACATTAATTCTCCCTTGTGGGGTGGAGGGGCCTAGGAGACCGTTTTGGGTTTTAGCAGAAAGGGGGGACTGAGAAGTTTTTGATTGATGTTCAAATGTTTTGGCCAAGTCCTGGATCTTCGCAATCCTACCTACGGCACCTTTAATTGAAAATCCATTCCACGTTTTGCAAGAAAATGGCTTCTCACCTGTGTGGGTTCTTATATGAACGCTGAATCCTGATACCTGACTGAATCCTTTCCCACATGTTTCGCAAGAATACGCCTTCTCGCCTGTGTGGGTTTTAATATGAACGACCAATTCTGCTTTCTGACGGAATCTTTTCCCACGTTTTTACAAGAATTCGGCTGCGCGTCTGTGTGGACGATCAGGTGTCCCTGCAATGCTGACTTGTACTTAAAATCTTTTCCACACTTGTCATATATCACAGACTGTTTCCCATTGGGAGTATTATGGTGAATCCCTGACAAGTTAGTGTTGTTAACATTGTTACTGTGACTTCTGCTTTTGTGATGTCTCTTCCTTTGTTTAGGCTCTGCATCTCTAGTTGATCCTCAACGCTTGCCTCCTTCGTGATCTCGGCTCTTGCGGCTACTTGAGAGTTGTGAGAGAGGAGCCGGTGGTCACTGTTTGCTTCTGATAACACAGAGTTTATAACTGGCATGTTAACTACGGACTCTTTCTCTGCTGCACTAAGAGTTTTGATCAGGATTCAAGTTCCCGAGTCTGATCTTCAACTGTGGTCACTTTCCTCATAAGTAGGAGTCAAAATAAAGGTATCAGTCTCCTGCTTCAGTACTAAGCTGCTCTCCCTCCTGACTTGTGCAGAGTTCCTCCTGTTCCTATCTGTGGAGGATCTGGCTTCTCTTGGTCCACACTGGAGTTCCTCTCCTGCTCCTGCTGTGGGAAGAATAGGAGAACTTACTACTGTGATTGTGGAAAAACGGACATGTGAGCAAATATATACAAGTAACTAGGTCTGCACAATTAATCACAATTGTATCCAAATCGCCACCCAAATTATTTTGAAAATGATATCCAATAATTCAATGAAAATAAGAATAATGATACAAAAACGATCATTCCCTCCGGTAACACTTTACAATAAGGTACACAAAAAAATAGGTAATGATTAGTTACTGTTTTTGAAAGGGTAGTTACTGTTTATCAGAAGAGTAGTTAGGCTACTGTTTTTGAAAGGGTAGTTACTGTTTATCAGAAGAGTAGTTACTGTTTTTGAAAGGGTAGTTAATGTTTATCAGAAGGGTAACGAATGATTTTTAAAAGGGTAGTTACTGAAAAAGGGTAACTAATCATTCGTTACCCTTCTGAAAAACAGTAACTACCCTTTCAAAAACAGTAACTAATCATTAACTACCTATTTTTTGTGTACCTTATTGTAAAGTGTTACCTTTCCTCCAATATGGTGAATCATATTGCAATCGCAATATCAGTCAAAATAATCGCAATTAGATATTTTCCTCATACTGTGCAGTATTAGTTAACGTTATGTATACCATTGGTCCTAATGGTATACATAATGTTACTTACTGAATAAGTTATATTCCCCTTTTAGCAGAGGAGGGTAACGAGTTACATTTACTCCGATACATTTACTCCGTTACATTTACTCCGTTACATTTACTTGAGTAAGTTTAAAAAAAATTATACTTCCAGGAGTAGTTTTAAATCACTATACTTTTTGCTTTTACTTGAGTAGATTTGTGAAGAAGAAACTGTACTCTTACTCCACTACATTAGGCTACAATGAGCTCGTTACTTTTCTTTTTACCTCTTTGGTATTCTACGCGTCATTGTTCGCCTCATTTTAATGTTTTATTTTGACAGAGAGAGAGACTTCCGCTAAAGGCTCTACCACGTGGCTGTGTTTCACCAATCAAACGTAGTTGTGCAGTCTCGTCACGTGACCATACTCAATCTCATCGGCGATGTTTGCACAACATGACCAATAGCCACATATTTTACATAAGAAGTGCAAACTATAATTCTACATAAATATGAAGAACACAGACACGGTTTTACAGACAAAACGCAATACAGTCGCTGCTTCTTAAAACAGGAGGACAGCTGGCAAAAAAAGAAATAAATAGGCGACGCTGTAGATGCGTAGCTAGCCTACATCACAACGCTTATCAATATCACTTCCCCATCAGTCAGGCACAACATCTGACCATAATTACAGTTGTACTTTCCATAAACTGCCGTTGATTTAGCCTATTATTTCAGTTGCAACCCTGGCAGTGGAAGCGATCGTGAGAGCAAATAAAAAATATAAAAAACATAATTCAAACCGCATTGGTGACACATGGCTCAAGAAGCCGACAAATAGCCGATATGTAATTCCCTCCCATTAAAATCTATATATTTCATAAATACACCCATCAGGGAATGTTAATGGGGTTGTCGGTCTCTAAATGTTTTTTGTATGAGCGCACCCCTCTCTCTCTCTCTCTCTCTCTCTCTCTCTCTCTCCGCGCACCGAGCTCCGCCTGATCTTCTATAAGAACGGTGACGCCGTTATCAACCGAGTATTGATTGGTCAGTAGGCGGTGTACCGGTTGATCTCTGATCTCCAACTTAACCTGCTCCCGACCAGGTTAGGCGTCCAGCATGAGTTACCACGGCGATTGAACCCAATAACAACTAATCCACCTTTGTGATACAGAAAACCAAATCTTGCTTCGTAGTCCAGAGGCCTGTAGGCCTACTATGAAGCAGGATTTGGCGTTAACGAGCTAACTTAAGGCTCAACCCAGGATTTTCTGTACTACGAAGGTGGATTAGTTGTTATTGGGTTCAATCGCCCCTATGCTTAACGGTTAACCCCCTCCTTGTGGGAAAGTTAGTTTGAGATCAGAGATCAACGGTTACTCCTTACTGACCAATCAATAGATTGATAACAACGTCACCGTTCTATATAGAAGATTCGAGAGAGACGAGAGAGAGAGAGTGAGAGAGGGGGGTGGGCGCGTGGCATAAAAGTTAAAAACATTTAGAAACCGACAACCCGGCTAACTCCCCTGATGGTTATTTATGAAATATATATATTTTAATGGGAGGGAATTATCGGCTTCTTGAACAGTGTGTCGCCAATGCGCATATCGGTTTGAATTATGTTTTTATATTTTTTACTCACAATCGCTTCCCACTGCCAGGGTTGCAACTGAAATAAAAGGCTAAAGCAACGACAGTTTATGGAAAGCACAAGTGTAATTATGGTCAGATTTTCGTCCTGACTGATGAGGAAGTGATATTGATAAGAGTAATTTACGCATCTGATCGGCTTTCTTTTTTTTTTTGCCAGCTTTCCTTCTGTTTTAGGAAGCAGCAACTATATTGCGTTTTCCCTGTAAAACCGAGTCTGTGTTCTTCATATTTATGTAGAATTATAATTTGCTCTTAATTCTTATATAACATGCGGCTCTGGTAGATGTTTGCGATTGGTCGTGGTGCGCAAACACCGCCTCTTTTATGTGAACGCGCGCGCCGCTGGATTGGGAAACCCTGAGTTGACTGAACTAGTTGATAACCAGCGTCGTAGTACAGGTTATGATGGACCGCGGTTGTTAGGTTTGGTGAAGCCGGATAACTGAAAGAAATCCAGGACATGTTGATCTTGCTTCGTAGTACAGAGGCCCGTTCCAGGAAGGAGGTTTAACAAACTCTGAGTCTAACCCTGAACTCTGAGTTGATTTACCCTGAGATGGGAAACTCCGAGTTTTCGGTTCCAGAACAGCTGATTTGAGTTGGTTCAATCAACTCGGAGTAGGTTCACTCAGGGTTACGCGCGTGCACATAAGGCAGTATGAATGGAGCCATGATTCTACGATTCACCATGGTAACAACCTCAAACAAACGGGTCGGCGGAAATACTCATGCGCACAAACAGCGAGTTTGAACATGTGTTTCGTTAAAAAAGCAAGACAGCGGCTGCTGCTGCTGCAACAGAGAGAGAATTGGTGTGGGAGAAAATTGCTGCTGGAGTCAATGCGTACGCATTAACAGTGTATTAATTTCATATTTAATCACAGTTAACTTATAATATTAGGCTACTGGTGAAAACTGGAATTGTAGGCTACACCTAGCTAATTTTATTCAGGTGCAATCCTGCGGGCGGAAAAGTAAATACTATTCCCATTCTGAGGCTGCAGCACCATGATCATTAACAGAATTATAAGTATGATCATTTATTTCTTTTTAATGGCTCTCACTGGTTTGTGTCCAGGGAACACATTTAAAAACCGTTTCAGAGCGATCACACTTTTCTGACGGCTCTGCATACAGTGGCTTTACTATTACAGTGTGATCCGCTGCTGTTATAAAGAAAACTGCCGTTTGCAAAAAACGTAATGCGACACAAAGAATCTGCTGGGATGTTAAAGCCTGTCCACGATGTTGAACTAGTGGAAGGATAAGGTAGGCCTATCTACATATCTAATAGACTGTGATAAAAAACACGTCTCAAATCGGTTATGTGGAAATGAAAAAACATCTATAGTCGGGACTCAATATCATCTCCCGACGTAAACTCTCTGAATTAATACAGCTTTTTCATCAACGGGATCGTCGACAAAAGGACATGACATGTTTGAGAAAAAAAACTATTTAAAGTCTGCCTAACATAAACCAATACGTTTTTTTATTCATGCAGATAACAAACTGCATTAAAATGCGCCTGATACAGACTGAATGAATGAATGAGGAAATGAGTTTCCCCTCCCTCTGAGGGAGGAGAATGAGAGAAACTCGAGTTTTTTTCCCCGTTTCTCTCAGTCTCCTCCCTCTCAGCGGGAGGAGACTGAGAGAAACTCGAGGTTTCTTGAAGAAAACCTGCTCCCGACCAGGTTAGGTTCACAGGCTCAGTTACCATAGTAACTGACTCTGAGGTGAAGTTACCTCTCTTTCTGGAACGGAAAACCCAGAGTTTCCCTCATCTCAGGGTTAACCAACTCCGAGTTTTCACTAAACCTGGGGCCTGTACCATGATGGTAGTTGAACAAACTCAGGGTTGCAGGATTGGTTTAGAGTTGACAAAACCAAACCGATGCAATCAGGCTTTATTGGTACCATGACGCAGCTTATCAACTTTCTCTGTTAACTCAGGCTTTGATCCTTAAACTCTGATTACTCCCCGCGCGCGTGCACATAAAAGAGTGACGTCGGCACCGAACAACCAATCACGTTCAATATGGATAGAGCGAGAGCAATATATTTTTCTGCGAAGGAGCAAGAAATTATTTTAGAATATAAAAATGTTTTTCAAGCACGCAGTAATACCGTCTCTGCTGCCAAAGCAAGACAACAATCTTGGAGGAAGATTGCTGATTGCGTTAATGCGGAAGTTAAAGAAATACATTCTATAGGCCATTAATGTGAAATTATGAATATAGGCTAATCATATTAAAAATGTATTAAATAAAATGAAAATGTGTGTATGTATATATATATATATATATATATATATATATATATGTATGTTTGTAAAATGTGAATGTATTAGCTTTGACATCCTAAGAAAGATTAATATTAATTGATTTTTAGATGCAACCCCAACTCCAAACGTTCTTGGCAGCAGATCAAGACAAAATATAAAAATATAATTCAAAGTGGTGAGTATTTATCACAACCTTTTATTATTTTTGTGAATATTTTATCACAAACACTTCTTTGCAGCAAAAGGTGAAGCCATTGCAATGATTGCAACAGAGAACAGCAGCTGGGAATTAATTACGTCACCTATATGTTTCTTTGCTCACCGCTGATTGGTCAAACTTCAGACTGAGATCTCAAATCCAGAACATAACCTGCCCCCGAGCAGGTTAGCCGTGTAAAGATACCATGGCACAACTTAACAACAAAGCTAACTTTCATAGTACCTAAAACCCAGGGTTGGTGGAAACTAAACTGAAACATAGCTGGCTAGCCACCTAAACCAGCTTCATGGTATAGGCCCCTGCTTTCTGGAACGGGCCTCTGGCCTCATAATGAAAGCATGTTTACCTTAGTAAAAGTGCCAAACAGCAGCTACCTTTTTCTAGTTCTGCCTGCAGAGCCTGGTAAAAAAAAGTATAAAGGTTTGGACATTTTTGTTACTTGTGCTTATTTATTTTTTATGTATTATTATTTTATTGATTTTATTTTTTAAGTATTTGAATTTATCTGGATTATTTTAATTTAAGCTATTTTGTAATTAATTTAAATTTATTTTATTGATTGGATGAACTAGGCTATAATTTGCCTAAAGATGATTATTTTGTATTTTTGTCTGTCTGATTGAATGTTTGTGTTAAAAATAAACCAGACGTTACTCAACAGTTACTCAGTAGCCACTTGCGTAGTTTTTTCACCAAGTACTTTTTTACTCTTACTCAAGTAATTATTTGGATGACTACTTTTTACTTTTACTTGAGTCATATTATTCTGAAGTAACACTTTTACTTGAGTACAATTTTTGGCTACTCTACCCACCTCTGCCTTTTAGTTTTGTAAAGACCGTTGAGGTTTTACACACCTATCCTGTGTAACTTTATTTCGGGTTTCCCAACGATATCCAACCGTCTGCGCGGACGGTCGATCTCTCTCCTCGTACTCGACGAGTTTTCTTCCAAACTCCGAATATTTCTGAAGCAGCAGCAGTTAGTTTAGTTTAGTCGTTCGTTGACAAACTCTCTCAAATACTCAACGGCAGACCTTGTTGCTTCATTACAGCTGGGAAACTACGCGCTACGAGTAGGGGAGAACCGGGGCGAAAGTAACAAAGTGATTTTCTCTGAGCCCTGACTACATTTGCATTTCAAGCTATGACAGCACTTTCAGCACGCAGCCAGTGACGGAGCCGCAAAATATCACGTGATTTCATCATTGTTTCCCGCTGTTATGTCCTGAAAGCTGTTTTCGAGTACGGTAAGTAAATTACTGAAGCGGTACTTTTTTTCTATTTACAAGTTGTGTTTCTCGTTTCATGTGTCACAGTAATTATCAATCTACAGGTTATTTAGTGCTGTAACACATATGATCAAGTTTGCCTTGTCAGAGTTTTTCAGTATACAAGTAATTCGGGTTTAAATGTCAGGTGATTTTCTCTGTGTTGCAGAGTTTATTAAAACATGTTTATGTCATATTATACCAACAGAATATGCCAAGAGTGAGGGGCAGAAAGACAGACAGAGGTCTGATTCAGCCAGATGTGTATGAGAGGGCGTTTCTGGACATATCTGTAAGACACATTAGTCTTAGGGCAGCTGCAAAGTCGCATGGCATATGCCATGTCACTTTGTTCCGATACTGCAGGAGGAGGGCAGAGAACAGCAGGGAGAAGACTAGACCACCAGGGTACAGGTCACACACCAAAGTCTTCTCTGTGGACCAAGAGAGGAAGCTGGAGGCTTATATTAAGAGGGCAGCTGATATTTATTTTGGCCTGTCTCCTAGGTTAGTGTAGTAACGTTACAGTAAAAACATTCAAAATGCAGCTCACTTACACACTGCTCTTACCATAACCAGTTTAAATGCTTATCAAAATGTGAGATTTGTATATTCTTTAAATAGATTTTTCATTTCTATTCAAATTTTTATTGACATTACATTTGATTTCTCCACTGTCTGCAAAGCTGTTTCTAGGTTTCACTAGAGGAACATTGAGGAACAGCTGATTTCGGTAGGTCACCCTCACATTTTATCCCTCACATTTAGGTTAGCCATACCTTAGCTTTTCCACCTCCACCTCCACCTATGCATTTTTTGTGTTTCCATCCAGATGTTTTTATGCACATTTTGAATTTACACATAAAAACATGACTACTGATAGATTATTTTGAGATTTTATGCTAATTTAGTTTAATTTTCATATTCTTCATACTGTTGAATGTTTTATAAAATGGATTGACATTGCCAATAAAAAAATATTCTAAACAAATCAAGGTTTTACTGTCTTATATTTGAAACATTTGATGAAACTGAAATTTTAAATGAAAATGTAATTTAATATATTTTTTTGCAAAGATAAAGGACAAAATATGTTTGCAGTTACATATTAACAAAGTTATAGTCAGATATATTTAATGAAAACAAGAGTAATAAAAAAAATCTAGCTTGTATTGTTGTGTTACTTTTGACCCACCTGTGTGTTACTTTCGTCCCTACTGATGGGGTCGAAAGTAACAATGTGCAACTTATGTTCAAAGTGAAATTATACTGAAGTCATTCGATATTTGTACAAAATACCACCTGGTATTGATAGACCACACTTGTGAGTTATTGACCACAGCAAAAATATATCTCTGTCTAAAACAATATCTTTTAAAAATATGTTTTTCTGAAAAATGGTACTTTCGCCCCTGCTCTCCCCTACAGCCTTCTTTCAGCTAGAACCCATTGACACATATAAACATATAGAACCCAACACATGCAGCTGTTGTTTACTTCCGCTGGATGTCACACTGTTAAGTTCCGACAGTGAAAGTGCGTGTTTTATTTTTTTTTATTTTCTTTTATTATTTTCATAAGTTTGTGCACTTGTTGTTCACGTGCTATCATTGCTTACCTGCTTTTTGTAAACTACATTTTGTCAATAAAAAATAAATAAAATTAAAACAAAAGTGCGTGTTTTTTTCTTTCCACTTTCAAACTGCGTAAACATGTTGGGCTTATTTGGGCTTTTTTACAGGTTAACGTTAGTGGAACCATAGATATAGAACAATGAGTGGAACTATCTGAAATGAAAAGAACACCACAGCGTTCGCTCCTAGACATTCACATTGATGACTCTAAATACGTTTATCAACTATAGACGCAGGCTTCTTATCAGCATTGATATAAACCACACAAAGAAGATGATATCGGTTTAAAACCGTAGAAATAATTCCGTGGTGTGGTAGTTTCCGCTGTGCGCACAGCCGCGATCTCTCAGTCAGCGGACAACCCGACACACCGGAACGTTGTTGGCGGAGTCGTTTCTACGAGGAATCATTTTGGAAGCAGGACCAAAGTTCCGCTCGGTCCAGTCTGTTGTTGGCGGTTGTTGGTGACCGGTAACTGACATTTCGAGTCCCTAGCTAAACGTATAACTCGGCGTTTTAAGGTGTAGCTAAGGAAACAAAGTTTTGGGACGGTCGCAAACATTTCAGTCTACGGCTGTTGGATAATCGAGGTTACTTGTAGCTGGCGTCCACCGCTAGCGATGACATTGACTGCTGGGACAGTTGTCCGTTAGGGAAGTCTGAAGTATGTTAACCCTTGTCCTGGGGTCAAATTTGACCCGTTTTCATAGTTTTCTATTTCAGAAATATGTGTTTCTTTCAACCAGATCGGCCCAAAATAACTTGGATGCATGCATGTACGTTGTAGGAACTCATACAGCATTCCTCGCATGTAAAATTAATGATTAGGCTACTTTCATTGAATTTTTGGGTGTTTTTATTCAATTATATAGCATTTGAAAAAAAAAAGGTTTTAAAACACTATCCTGACCAAACTTTGACATAATCCAGTCTGTGATTCACTCAACATTGTCTGATCTTAACTATTAGTCAAAATAGTTAATCGTTTCAGGGTTTTTTTGTCAACTCACAAATGAGGTATAATGTCATTTAAATTAGGTTTTTTGACCATGAATAAAAAAAGCGTCGGAAAAAGCGAATGAAACGTCAGAAAAGAAGTGCCAGAAAAAGTAAAGTTTTAATTTTGACCCGGAAGAACAACAAGTTCATGGTGGACGGGAACATAGATACAACACAAGGGTTAAGTAAAAAACATGAAAAAAAGTAACGTTCACAACCTTTGCAGTTAATTCTACAATAGGATGAGGAATTCAAGCCCTCTCCTATAATAATCGCGATCGTTTTTGCGTCTGTCTGTAGTTATTTGTAAAAGCCCTGGGCAGCCTGGGGAAGTCATTCAGGAAGTTTTGCGTTACCAGCGAGGACAATGCTTTTACCATTTTTTATAAAGAACAGTCGCTTTTGTTCTCTTTCTGCACATCTGACATTAAACGTCCAGGTGTGCAAACAAGCTGGGCGTCCTGTGAAAAAGGCACCCTCCGTGTCTTGTCCTATCAGCTGTCCCAGAACAACAGACTGGGTTCACTTTAGAGCCACTCCGAGGGCACCGCCTCTCTGGTTCTGCAGCAATGGGAGGACGGCGTGTTTCCAGATTAGTCCCAAGACCACTTTACCTCTGCACCCTGGTCCTGTCCTGGCACAGTGTGGACATCTGTTCCACACCTCAGCCCCCGTGAGGGCCCCGCCTGCTCCTCTCATATGGCTGCTGCTCAAACCTTTGCAGAAGATCACGGCTATAATACTGGGCAGGTAGGAGACACACTGGAGCTCTATACATTTACAATGAGAAATGGGTTCATTGCTTTAAGGCAACAATATTTAATTATACTCAATGTGTACTGTTTTTTTTTTTTTTTAAAAGATCCCATGACATGGTGCTTTTTGGATGCTTTTATATAGACCTTAGTGGTCCCCTAATACTGTATCTGAAGTCTCTTTTATATAGACCTTAGTGGTCCCCTAATACTGTATCTGAAGTCTCTTTTATATAGACCTTAGTGGTCCCCTAATACTGTATCTGAAGTCTCTTTTATATAGACCTTAGTGGTCCCCTAATACTGTATCTGAAGTCTCTTTTATATAGACCTTAGTGGTCCCCTAGTACTGTATCTGATGTCTCTTTTATATAGACCTTAGTGGTCCCCTAATACTGTATCTGAAGTCTCTTTTATATAGACCTTAGTGGTCCCCTAATACTGTATCTGAAGTCTCTTTTATATAGACCTTAGTGGTCCCCTAATACTGTATCTGAAGTCTCTTTTATATAGACCTTAGTGGTCCCCTAATACTGTATCTGAAGTCTCTTTTATATAGACCTTAGTGGTCCCCTAATACTGTATCTGAAGTCTCTTTTTATATAGACCTTA
The DNA here is from genome assembly GCF_010015445.1 of Perca fluviatilis. Classification (NCBI taxonomy): domain Eukaryota; kingdom Metazoa; phylum Chordata; class Actinopteri; order Perciformes; family Percidae; genus Perca; species Perca fluviatilis. Next base: position 37,128,785 of record NC_053120.1, read on the forward strand.
GTGGTCCCCTAATACTGTATCTGAAGTCTCTTTTTATATAGACCTTAGTGGTCCCCTAATACTGTATCTGAAGTCTCTTTTATATAGACCTTGGTGGTCCCCTAATACTGTATCTGAACTCTCTTTTATATAGACCTTGGTGGTCCCCTAATACTGTATCTGAAGTCTCTTTTATATAGACCTTAGTGGTCCCCTAATACTGGATCTGAAGTCTCTTTTATATAGACCTTAGTGGTCCCCTAATACTGGATCTGAAGTCTCTTTTATATAGACCTTAGTGGTCCCCTAATACTGGATCTGAAGTCTCGTTCCTGAAATTCAGCCTTGGTGCAGAATTACAGCCACTAGAGCCAGTCCCACAATGAGCTTTCCTTAGGATGTGCCATTTCTGTGTCTGTAGCTATTGAGGAGGAGAAGGGGGGGGGGGTGGGCAAGGTGGAGTGTGGGGGCGTGGCCTTGACCAACTGCCACTTTGCTGTTTGAAAGCCATGATGTCTCTCTCTCTCATGGGTGGGCCAAATTCTCTGGGCGGGCAAAGCAGAGCAAGGGGAGGTAACCTTTCTCCTTATGACCTCATAAGGAGAAGATTCCAGATCGGTCCATCTGAGGTTTCATTTTCTCAAAGGCACTGGGGGACCATAGGCAGGCTGGGGGAACGCATATTAATGTTAAAAAAACCTCATAAGGTGAACTTTTCATGCCATGGGACCTTTAATGTATAATGCACACATTTTTAGCTTTATCAACAATTGTATTAATTATGTATTAGTTATGAAATAACGAATAAATTACTTCCGAAATAGTTGCCATGTTCCTGTTAATTAACTTTTTTCAATCAACTGGTAAATTTCCCTCTCTCATTAACATACTATGTGTACATTTACAGACTTTTATTATTTGTTTTTAGTTGTACAGTACATCATTTTTCTATTCCCCCCACACACACACACACATCAACATATCTTGCATACATACAGTACTTCACCATAGTTTAAATTCATTCTCAATCCTACCCTTTTTCTTTGCCGTTGCCCTGTAGTGTCAACCTTCTTTTTGTTCTGTCTTGTCTCATCTGTTGTGTTGTTACATTAATTTGAAATCAAATTTACTTGCGAAATTGTAATCCCATACGTGGACTGACTAATAGTAACGATTGGCACACATGAGGCTCCATCACACACAACAATCACTGATCAATCAGGTCTGCTCATACCTCGGTCTGCTGTCACTTGAACAACATCTTTAGCTGGAAGGCCCATGTTGAAAGTTTGTGCACTCGTTTGCAGCAGCGATGATATTTTTTACGCAGACTCAGGGGTGTATGGGCTGGATCAGAGGATTATATGAGCAGTCTGTTCTCAGGTAAGCACAGAGAATATTGTCTGATCCATTTCATGTGCTCCATACTGAGTATGAGCTCTTACCCTCTGGCAGTGAATATAGAGTACCCTAATGTAAACTCAACCGTTTTAAAAATTAATTTGAGCCTACTGCAATAAAAGTCTTAAATAATGTTGCTTGAAGCTGCAGGGGTTGTGTAATAACTTCATGGTATGATGCGAGGGGTTGTGTAATAACTTCATTGTATGATGCGAGGGGTTGTGTAATAACTTCATTGTTGTGTAATATGTTGCTTTTTCTTATTACTGGTTGTGTAATATGTGTAATTTGTGGTTGTGATGTGCTTCAACTCATGTGTCACGTATGCAGCATTTGAGTCCCAGACCAGTTTCCTCACGGGGACAATAAAACATATTGTATCCTATCATACTATCAGTGAGGCATCATTCATTCATTTATTTGGTGCTATTTTGGGTCAGAATTTAGAAACATTTTCAGCTCCCCCATCATGGAACTCTTTGCAGAGAGTTGCTTTGTTTAGTCACTATTCCAAAAAGTGTTGGCCTACTTGTCTACTTTAATGTTGGACTGTTTCCTGTGGGAAAACACACATAATTACTTCAACATTTTGTGCATATACTATGTTGTTAACATATTTTGTGAATGTTTTGATGCTGTCTTTTGGCAAGACCTACTTTGAGATCTCAGTGGTTCTTGCATTTTCTATTAAATTACAAACATGCATATTTATCCAGACATGAAATAAGGTTTTAAATTATTCTTTTCTTTTCATGCTTTACCACTGTAGGGCAGTATATGATTTTAAATGTACTGCATGAGCTGCGAGCTACATAAGCTGGTATCACAGACCTTGTGTGGCATTCCTCTGTGCACAGGAGTATAAGGAAGTGGTGGGTGGCTCTGCCAGCCAACCGCCGGCAGCTCCTGCGCGAATGGGTCCGGCAGCGTCGCTGGCATCTGGCAGCGGGGGCAGGCGTTGCTATGGTGATCTTAGCCCTCCTTCTCCTGACCCACCTGGATGAGTCCCCAGTGACGGGACGGACCCGCCTCCTGGTGTTCAGCAGAGAGAACTACATGGAGCTGGCAGCTCTGACCTCAGAGGCGGTGAGAGAAGGACCAGGGCCAATGTGTTTGTGTGTTTCTTTTAACAAGATTCATAGAGATGCAAACAGTGATGACAGGTCAGATGATATTTAGTAAAAGGAGGAATGGGGGAGAAAATTAAATATGAGGAGCAATTAAACGAAATTATTCCTGCGGCAACCTCTAGCTCACTCGTTAGATGGCATGTGGCCTCTTGCTGCGTGTCTTCCCCCCTTTTCTGTCATTCTTCAGCTGATCTCATAAAAAAATATATTATTCCTAAAATGCTAAGTGTGTGTGTGTGTGTGTGTGTTTCAGTACATGGAGGAGTTTGCAGAGCTGTTGGTTCCAGTCAGTGACCCTCGCCACCAGGTGGTGGAGCGGGTGGTGCAGCACCTGGCACAAAGAAACAAGGACATCCCTGAAGTGTCTGAAGTCACCTGGAGCGTCCACGTGGTGCAAAGTTCCAATGTCAATGCCTTTGTCCTACCGGTAAGTGAGAAAAAAAATAGTCAGATGTTTCTTTCATGTCATATTATCATGTTCAAATCATATGTGAGGATTTTTTTTTATACACATAAAGAATATCTTCAAACGCCAATTGGCTCAGACTTGGATTGTACTTTCCCTTATGTAGAACGGGAAAGTGTTCATTTTTATGGGGATGCTGGACGCTGTGGCGGATGTTCACCAGCTCACCATCGTCCTGGGACACGAGATGGCTCATGCTTTATTGGGACACTCGGTAAGTACATAACCCTCTGCAGACTAGGTTTGTAATTGTAGCATTGTTTCTACCCCTGATGATATTACCATATACTGTATCATCATATTATTTACTATAAGACTTGACTTTGAGTCATTCACTTTTTTATTTATTGTTTAACGACAATATCCATTCATGAGTTTGCTTTTATGATCTTAAAACACTTGGTGACTTGCAGCCTTGTCATATTCGGCGTGTGTTCTTTTCAGTGGACTTCACTGGCCAAAATGGCTGCCACAGTCACTGTAGTTCATGGGCCCCTACTCCTTACATCGTGGGCAGTGGGGATAAATATGTACTACAGACAGATACTCGTATCAAAGAGCTGTGTTAATGGCAGGGGTGAATGAGTCATTGCGTTACCAAAAGTGATGTCTGGAAGTTGCTTATTTATTATGAACAGCAGTCCAAACAAAAAGATCATTCTATACTTAGTTCATATGAAAACTACTTTATATGAAACTTTTGAACACTAATGCTTTAAATGTCTGGGGATTTTGTATGTCTACATTTTACCTTTGGTATTTCCTTTTGGGTTACAGGTTTCTACTACACCCTAATAAGTTTTTTAAATATTTCTTCAGTGTGATTTGTATTCATGTGTGTGAAACAAATAAATATAAAAGTAAAAAAAAACAAAAACACTCAGCGACATTTTGTTCCTACTGCCTCCCAGCACAGTGGCAACAGGCCATCCAGTGCAGCTATGCAATAAGCAAGGGATTATACTATATTTATATACATTGTTCATCCAATGCAAGCAGTTGTATGAGAGAGTCTATAGAACTATTTAGATTGCACAAAAGGACACAGCTCTCCAGAGTTTGATACAGAAAACATGGAAACCTGTTTAGCGCTGTGGAGAATGATGTGCTGCAGTGTACAAAAGCCTGTGTGCAGTATGCTGACATTTGAGAGGCTCAGCTGGTGGTAGCAGACCTTGCTTTGCATGAGGATGAGTCATTGAAAACAAGAACAAAGTTTAGTCATTTAAAAGTCCTTGGCACACGGTAGAAGTTAACAGCTGGCAGTCTTCCAGGTTTCTCCCACCCAAGGTTGTAAAATAAGTCTGTGGATCTCCTATAGGTATGTGCATTATACACTGAGATCTCCTGACTATTCATCATTCACCCCCCGCCCTCCCCATCCTCCCCCAACCCAATCTCATCTCAGAAGTACCGTAATGACTGAAGTGGCACCAGTTGCAGTGTTGTTGCATCAGCCGGTGATAAAGACTCACTGACGATCACCTCCAAACACTCACTAATCCTGTCTGTGCTATGACGACCAAAGTCCTGTCGACCCAGGCTACTGTCATGCTTTATTCATTCTCCACAGATGGCTGTTTTGACTCTGGCAAAAAAAATAAATAAAAAGTGTCTAATGAAGTTGTAGGTATTTCAAGACTTAAAACGTCCCCGGAGGAAATGCTTGAAGGAGATTTTAATTAGATGAAGGGAATGAGCATCGATGGGCTTGGTATTACCGAGTAGGTGTGCTCTATTGGATTGGCTGTTAAAACCTCTAAATCTGTTACAGCGTAAAAGTTCCACTAAAATAGATGGGAACAATCAATATGTTCCAGCGGCCTTGTTCACCTTCCAAAAACTTTGTACCTCTATTATTCTCTCCCTATCCCATTCTTGTCTCTTTTTTTCTTTCTTTTTTACCCTACTCATTTACTTTCTACATTCCTTCCTTGGCTCCTGTCACCTCCTCCTTGACATCCATGTCTTCTCTGCTCTCCACCCCAAGGCAGAACAGGCCAGTCTGTCTCATGTCGTGGACCTCCTGTCCCTTATTCTGCTGACAGCCATCTGGGCCGTGTGTCCTCGAGACAGCCTGGCTCTGCTGGGACAGTGGGTACAGGGCAAGCTTTCCCAGGTGAGACCAGACTGATGCACCGTATAACACACTTTCCTGGTTGTCATTTAGTTGAAGAAACATCACATTTTCCACACACAATGTTCACTAAACAGGTAACACTTTTACTATATGTTTTTGTAGTGCCATTGTGATTATAGATCTGTCTGAAGTCTTAAGAAATTAGAATACTGAAATAGACTTGGACTGTTGATAAGGGAAATGTGAAAAAGTGTATGAATCTTAGTTTGTATAACCTCATACATACATCATTTGTCTCTCCCTTAGTTGATGTTCAGCCATCCCTTCAGTAGGAAACTGGAAGCTGAGGCTGATCAAGTTGGATTGCAGTTGGCTGCGAAGGTATCATCATCACCTGTTTTTTTGGAGCTTGACCCATGCAAGGGACTAAAAGTTGGCCATTGTTTTTTCAGTTCCTTAACTTTATGGAAGTAATACTGAATTGCGTACCCCTTTAACATAATATGGCACTACTAAAGACCATTGGTGCATTTTGGGAGTCATGATTAAGAAATAGTTTAAACCTTTTTACTCTTAGCAGCAGGGACGTGCACAGGTACGGGCTATTGTTGCCCGGGCAACTGCCCGTTTGCCCTGATTGGCTTAGCTGCCCCTCTGGTGAAAGAGCCTAAATAAACTTTTCTTTCTGTCTTTTTTTTTTGCTGTTGTGGCTGCATCAATACGATAATACGACCATCATTGCCGAATTTAAATCAAATGAAATCACTATATCATCCAATCTTGCCCTCAGCGACGCCCACACCCCCACTCCCGTGGCTTTGTTTTCTCACACATGGAGCACCGCATACGACAGAGGGAAAGCCAAGCCCTTCTGGGGGAGTTTTTAAAGTTATGGAGAATATGACAAATGCCCTGTGAATAGTAACCCCAAAAAAAGTAACGTTTGCATCACGTCGCGCTGCATTGCCTATATTTTATAGTAACGTAAAATGCTACGTTATCAACCAAAGCTAATGACCGCCTATATTGCAGCAGCAGGCTAACGTAGCTATGTTACATCCGTTACATTAAGTTATTACATTAGTTTGCGTTGTGTAGAGAAGAGAGAGGCTCTGGGATGGGATGGTTTGGGCTCTTGAATCATGCTAGGTTTTACATTGTTTACAGTAAATATGTTACGTGAGTTTTCAACCAAAAATCTGATGTGACGTTAGTGAAAGTGAAAGTCGCCTTATTTTGTTATGAAATGATAAATTAACAATTGGTTAATTTAAGAACTTTCAAAGAAGCAGCTCTGCAAGATCTGCAACTTTGCAGAGCTGGAATAAAACATTATTGATTTAATGTGATGTAGGCCTATTTTATCAAAAGAATTTTCTTTAAGTTGGAGTAGGCTAATAACTCATTAAAACAAATGTTTCATTAATAATTACACAATTACAGTTCCACAGTCACAGTTAATTGTGTCTGTGCTGTGTATAGCATTGTGAATTAGTTGCCTTTTTTCGAGATAAGAGCAATAGCTAGCGTCCCTGCTTATTTGGGTAATCAGTGTTTTAACATTGCAAAATCATACTCCTGTAATGTAGCTGTTGCTGTCAGACCTTGTAATCTGTCTGCAGGGCACTAGGGGGCACTGTTGTCAAACTAAACTAAACTCAGATTATTCGTCAGCAAGGATTTTCACCTCAGCACAAGACAGAGGGATGCCACGCCACTGTGTGTGTGTGTGTGTGTGTGTGCGTGCGTGCGTGTGTGTGTGTGTCCCCTTCCCAGGCGTGTGCAGATGTGCGAGCAGGACCTGTATTCTGGCAGCAAATGGAAGTCCGAGACCAGCTGACAGGAGAGCCCACCTTCCCCGAGTGGCTGTCCACACACCCGTCACACAGAAACAGATTTGCTCAGCTGGACCGCCTCATACCACAGGTACAGACTCACACTAACAAGATCCCCTGCTCCGTTCAAATAACAGAAGGGATAACTTTATTTCTTTTACCACAATTATACACATTCGTGCTGCTCTGATTCATGCGTTTGTCTTAAGTAAAAGACTCTTTGATCCCTGTGTGAGGAGAGAGCCCTACACCTGTCTGTTGTGCAGGAGAAACGGTGTAGCTTTAGGAGCTGTTGGAAGGAGTCTTAATGGAACTAATGAAGCGTCTGGAGAGCTGTATATCCACCTGCAGACATGTGGCAAGGAGGGCAGAGAGGAAGAAGAGACTCAGGGAGGAGAGGAAAAGATGCAAGGTTTTAGGAAGACGGGAAAAACATTTTTCACACAGGGCCCTGGATGCCTCCTTAACTAAATGTCTTTGAGGCTTTGAGTTCAGGACTTGAAAAAAAAACCAGCCCCACGGTAGCAGCTCCATCTCACAGGCTCACACACTGTGCTGGCACTGTGGCGAGACAATCAATGGTGTCTTAAGGCTAGAAGGAAATCAACAAGCGGTTAGGACAGCAACTTCTATCTTCTATGCGTCAGCATTCACAGTCATTATGTTTTACGTGTGTGTGTGTGTGTGTGTGTGTGTGTTTATGTCGAGAGAGAGAGAGAGAGAGAGAGAGACAATGCATTAGGCAGAGGGAAGTGTAACCTTGAGCTTGAGATGGACTGTTGATAGACCGTCAGATGCTCCAAGCACGAAAGATGAACAGATGGGTAAACCACTAATTGTCCATCAGGTGCCAGTGTTGTTGTGTGTGTGTGTGTGTGTGTGTATGTACATGTTCTATGTGTGAGTGTGTGTTTGTTATATGTTTGTGCATCATATCATATCCCTGTGTGGTAGATTGACCTCTAGCAGCAGTCGTTGTCGAGGCCAGGCTGCAGGCAGTGAAGTGATGAAGACTGTTGTTTTGGGGATTCATCAGCCTGCATTGTGTGTGTGTGTGTGTGTGTGTGTGTGTGTGTGTGTGTGTGTGTGTGTGTGTGTGTGTGTGTGTGTGTGTGTGTGTGTGTGTGTGTGTGTGTGTGTGTGTGTGTGTGTGTGTGTGTGTGTGTGTGTGTGTGTTGAGAAATACACACTCCTCTCACCAAACAGTTGGATCCAGCATGGCAGCACATATGAGCCAGTTAACAACTGAGCTCAGTCGCATGAAAGTGGTGCATAATGTGATGTTTTTAACCTTGCGAGAGGGGACAGCATCAAGCTACTTAACCCCTAGTCTTGTGCAGGCACTCCGCCTCCACTAGTGCGCTCATCATCCTTAAGCAAAGCGTATTAAGTCCACTGGTAGCATGAGAGGGAGAGCCTGTTGAGTGGAAGCCAAGTGCATGTATGTATGAGTCTTGTAGTGGATTCTAAGTGAAAGATTAATGAGAGTTTGGTGTGTGGGGGAGTGTGTGAGACAGACAGAGAGAATGTCTAAGGCTACGTTCACACTGCAAGTCTTAATGCTTAATTTGGATAATTTTTGCTCAGATCTGACTTTTTTGTTTGGCTGTTCACATTACCTTTTAGAATGTGGTAGGGCTGGGGGTTAACGGTTATTTATTAAATGATTAATCGGGCGATTATTTTATCGATTAGTCGACTAATCTAGCGACTAATTGGATGATTACTATAACGATTATTTTTCTGTTGCTCGATTAATAAAAACCATAATGTATCTCAAATACCAAAAAAATCTTAATAATATACTTTATTAAACAACAGTTTTGCACGGCAAAAAATCTTCTTCTTTACATAAAATAAATAAAATAATTTTACTGTTATACAAAATGAAAGGCCAGCCTGTTTACTCGTTTACAGTACCAACATAACTCTCTTGTTCAAAAAATTCAAAAGTTGTAGTGCAAAAAACAACAACAGTATAGACATTCCTGAGTGTTTAACCTAATATAAAATTCCTGTTTTCAGTTTTACAGTCCCATCTAGCAGCTGTGCACTTGGTGGTGCTAGGCTAACCAGCGCAACTTAGCTCTCTGTGCAGTTTGTTCGTGCTAGGTTAGTAGCTAACGTTCACGTTAGCTAACGTTAGCTACTATAGATAGCTGTGTTCTGCAGCCGTAAGCTAGCTACCATTCAAGCCAACATTAGATGATAACTAACGTTAGCTAAACACAACTGTCTAGGCGCCAGTAACTAGCTAACGTTAACGTTAGCTACTAACCTAGCACGAACAAACTGCACGGAGAGCTAAGATAGTTAGCTAGCACCACCGAAGTGCGCAGAGCTCAAGCTACACAACACACTACACAAACATGAAATTAATTTAGCCAACGTTATTACTTAGTTGTTATTGTCTCCTTCACGAGTGACTCTGGTGCCTCCGTCTCAGATGCTCCCACATTGCTGTTGTGCTGGTGTGGTATGCCAACTCCATTTGGCAAAGACCACAAATAACGATACCTTATCGTTTGGAACTAAATTTGAAGTATTCCCATACCTTCGATGATTTAGGGCGAGCTGTTTTTTTTTTTATTGGGGGTTTTTGCAGGGCATTCTGCAATGTTTTGGTCTCCCACGAAGTCGATGTAATTTTGACGTTGACGTCATCGACGTGTCGCTACAGGCCTAGAATGTAGCCTATATCAGATTCCAGTGTAAACTGTTTGCGGTTTCGAACTGACCCGCATGCGCAAAAGAACAATAACAATGACAGCAGACACAGCACGCTGTTGCACTAAAGTTAGGGAGGTCATGTAAGTAAGCATTTTCGCTTTGATTTCAAAATGTTTGTGTAATGGCAGCCGTAACATTAATGAACAGGTGCTAAAGGGCCGCTTCGGTTATTGGAATCATTTGCTTCTTTAAATTCTTTAAACTTCACCTTCCTTTGACACTGCAGCCACCACGCTCTCCTGTGTCCCCGTTCTTCTATTTCGTTTGCTATTTTTTCAAAAACGGAGCGGTTACGGTATGATCCTTCTAGTTTTGATTGAATTTAAGTATCTCCCCATACACTACTTAGGTCTAACACCTCACTCTCCCTCCATTGACTTGCTCCATCACTGTTCTCCATTTTGTAGGCCTAGTCAAGTTTGTAATTGTACTGTCTGTGTCTAGGGCTAACTCCCGCCGGCGCATAATTGTGACAAATGTCGATGAAGATTGAGGTAAAAGTCGCATCAAATCTGCCTTGGTTGTTGTTGTCACACTGCAGCCACATTGAAAAAAATCGGACCTGGGTCTGATTCAGGACCACATTATGGAAGTGGTTGAAGTCTGATTTGAAAAAATCAGATCTGGGCAAAAAGTCTGATCTGGTCACTTGACCACCCAAAAAATCAGATTTGGGCCACTTTTGCCTTTGGTCTGAACGTAGCCTAACTGCTTGGAAGTGCTTGTAGTTAGTTCCTACCAGCTCTGCTTATTCAACCTGTATGGGATTGATTTAAAGAAGAGAGGTTGCATCTTTAGCCATATTGTTAATGCCTCTCTGGAAGTATGGATACACTGTCTCTCGGTCAGTCCACCACTTTGGTCCAGACTGAAATATCTCAAAAACTACTGGCCAGATTTAGATGTAATTTTGTACAGGTGTTCATGTTACCCAGATGATGAACTCTACTGACTTAGCGCCATCATCAGGTCAAAAGTTCAGTTTGTCCTATACTTTGGTTTATGACCAAATACCTGCAAAACTAATGGCATTCCCACCATCATCAGCTGTAGTTTGTATTTAGTGCAAATTTACAAATGTGAGCATGTTAACAAGTTAAACTAAGATGTGTTAGCATTTAGCCTAAAGCATCTCCGCCGTGCTTTAGTTACGTACAGCCTCACAGAGCTACTACAGTGGTATGAATAGACTCTTGTTGATTCTTCCTGTGCTGTCCCATTTTGTTTCTGTGTCTTTAGCTTAGTTCATCAGTTTATCTTTGTCATGTTCGTTTGTCTTTGGTTCTTCACATTCTCCTCTCCTTCTTCTTGTCACATTCATTTCAGTTCACAATGGTGTTTTGATGAAAAGTCTTATCTACCAATCACAAAAAAAAAGGACAAGTAACTTATTTCTTTCTCTACTACACTGCAAACAGAAACAACAAATGGCTCACCGCTACACAAAGAAAGGCATTTATTACAAGGCTTATCATATCCATCTTTGGACTTGTTAATGAAGTTATTGTCTGAAGTTAGGATTAGTCAGTACATATTTCCCTATGAGTGTGGCTTAATGGCTGTTTCTTCATTGTCTCTGTCCAGGCTCTGGAGTTGAGGGAGAGCTGCGTCTGCCCTGCTCTACCTCCTACTGACCCTCGTGTCGTCTTCTCCAAGAGTGTCCATGAGTTGCTGGAAAACGCTAAGCACCAGGAGAGAGAAGGGCCAGAAGGGGCACGCAAGCCCCGCCTGCCCCACAGCCCGGTCTCACTCCCCACTGGATTGTCCGCGGCTCTGCTTACCCAGTCTGCCGTCCTACCTTACCCAAACGTGGATCAAGAAATTAAAGGCCCAGTCCCTTCCGTAGCTTCAGCGTTAGCGGTAACAGCCTCTGTCCCTGCTCCTGCTGAGGGGGAGGGACCCCACCCTGTGGTGCAGAGCATCAGCTGACAGCAGTGTTTTAATCCAGACTAACTGGCTTTTTTTGGATGAGTGAATGAGTCAGTGATTGTTATGTTGGTCAGCTAGCATATCCGTCAACCGTTTTCCGCTGCTAAATGTTTGTTTTCATATTAAATTTCAGCGACCCTGGATGCATAGGTGGTAAAGTGGTAAAGTTTCCTCCTACCATTGCAGAGACCTAGGGTTAGTCCTTTTCTCTGCACCAAAGACTCCTTCTGTTTGCCAGCACAATGGAGGGCGGAGCTGGGGATGGTACTGTGAAAACAATTGGCTTTGGAGAAAATCTGTGGAAAAAGTCAGCAAAAAAAATACGCTGTATTGTCTATATTAACTATAACTGAATTCAAGGCCCCTCCTAACCTTTCCCTCTACTGCAACACCCTGCTGACTGAGCTTCAGATTATGTTATTCATGCCTAGTAACTACAAAGATGCCACATTAATTAAATAACCTCGAACAGGAAAATGCCAAATGAATCTTAGTGAAGCTTCCATACATTGCCAGATTAATATGTGCATTATTCATTGACACATGGCAACAGAGTAAGCACTTTGTGTGTGCATGTTGGAGGCTTCGTCCATGGCAGGCAGAGGACATCTACATTTTAATTATGACTGCTACATTTTCATGCCACACACACAGCACTTTATGCATTTTCTACCCTTAGGGACTTAATGGTGTAAATTTATGCCGGGTTGTACGCAGGTTTCTAAAACACAGCCTTCTGCACAGGAATGCCAATATCCACCGTCAAGCTTCGAGAAATCTTCCATGGGATTTTGTAAAATCTTATTTAACAAGGCAAGTTGACTGAGACAACATTCTTATTTACAACAACAGCCTGCGGGAGCAGGCGCACAACAAAGAGGAGGCAACAGTTATGGTTCAAATCTTGGTAATTGTGTGTGTGTGTGTGTGTGTGTCACAAAGTAGCACACTTGGTTAAACTGTGAAATCAAAAAAGAACTGTTTTCATATGGGATAAATAATTTTATTTGTGTCATTGAAATTTAGGTTCAGGGTCTGTATCAGCTTACAAAACATCAGACAACAGCTTACTTGTGCTGGGAAAGCTTTGTTTTACAACAACTGTCTATATTGTAACAAGTGGCCAGTGATAGGGTTTCCATAGAAATGTGCAATAAAAAGCCAAGGGAATATTGTTTTTTGCATATCAATAACTCAGCAACAGGAACGTGCTCTGTTTCCAAGTGGCAAGCAAAAAAATAAAAAGCTTGAAAAGAAATATGCTTTATTTTGGCTTTTATTTTTTTCACCCCCACTGCAAGATCCACTGAAATTCAAATTGAATTTACATTTATCTACAGCAGGAATGAGGATTATGGAAACAATGTAATATGTACTGTGTGTGTTTTAATGTGTAAGAGTAAGAGGAAATGATCAGCATGTGAAACATGAAACCCCTCCCATTCTCACACCAACCAATTAGACAGTGGGTAAAAGATGAGAGGAGATGTAGACTTAGTTGTAGATTTCTTTTTGTGTGTGTGTGTGTGTGTGTGTGTGTGTGTTTGTTAGCAGCAGCAGTTACTTATTGATGCCAGGCTCCTGGGGAAACTCAGGACCTCTCACAGCTCATCAGACAGACGTACAGTTTGGAAATCTCATAGACAAGATAACACCAAGCCAGTCGTAATCAAATGAAAGCTACTACAATTCCCATCAGTCAGTTTCACCCCAGTGCTTTTGTAATGCCTGCAGACTATTCCAAGTTCTTGCTTCTTAAATTCTAGATACATCTTGTCATCTTGTGATAACTCTGTATTAAATACAATTGGAGCAACATCCAAGTTCCCTTTTGAGCACGGACATCTGTGTTTCTGCTGCAGAAGACAGAAAGTAACCGAAGCGTAGACTAAAAGCTCAGATGTCTCAAGGTGGTCACTTCCTGGTCACGCAGATTTGACCTTCACGTTCAGGATTTATGGATCCAAATCTCTCTCTCATTCGTCCGAATGGAGACTTCCCATTTCTTGGCCACATTGTTGTGTGCACGCTGAAGCATCTGGATGAAGCTCTCTCACCACTCGGAGAGAAATTGGAACATGAGCAGGCAACAGATGACACTCACACCCAGAGGTAATTGTAATGAGCGTGATACAATACACACACAGTGCGCTGAGTAATTGTAGCCTACTGCTGGAGTCTAAACATTACTGCGACAGAGGGCTTAATCAAAGAAAACAAAGAGACATCAGAAGCCAAAGGGATTGGAAGGACAGAAATGGAAAGTAGACAAAGTGGAAGCATGGGGATTGACAGGAGAAAAGAAAATATTTCAGGTGTGTGAAAGAGCATCTTTTTTGTGTGTTATTTACATTTAAATCAAACATTAGATTTTTTGAACATATTTTTACTGAAATACTGGATGGGACTATTCTATGTAGTTTCTCAGTGTTCACATACGTAGCCTTGGGCAGATCTGTTCACCAAAGTGAGTTAGAAATCAGGTGTCTGCCTTATGTCTGCAAATCCACCTCAAGTCTTATATTGTTGTGTGTTTGTATACTCTTCCGCCCACTAGAGACATCACAGACTGTTTCTGAGACCTCTGACAAACTGCTTGCAGGTATTTTGAAGGTATTGACAAGCAGAGAAGCGTTGAAAAGTAGAAGAAGAACAAGAAAAGGTAGCACACCCACAACAGAGAAAGCTGAATGCACGATAGACGGCAAACTCAAGATGCTGTTTCCCAGCAAATACATTCCCAGAGAGAGTCAGGGCAGTGAGAGAGCAACCCAACACATCTGCTGTGTAGGTAGCTGAATGATGTCCCAGAATGCAGTCTGGCTGCCCTCTGACCTCCCTGTGGAGTGTTGCTCGAAGTGGCTCATCCACAGTCCCATTTCTTAGATCCACCCCGACACACATGCAGCAGCTGCTGCGGCAGCGTGTAGAGGGAACATAGTGATGGAAGTGTGTGTGTGTCTGTGTCTGTGTCTGTGTGTGTGTGCGTGCGTGTGCGTCTGTGCGTGTGTGTGGTAAAAGTTGCTGTGTCCTTCCGCTGTGCATTAATTATACATGTGGCATGTGGGTGTCTGATTGAAATGAATATTTTACTGCTTTTAATCACTGCCATTGCCAGAGTGATGGAGCATCTGGCTGCGTTACCTGGGTAATTAAAGATGCTGTCTCACACATGCACACATGCAAGTCTCAGAGGTTGTGTCTGCAGTATGAGACGGAAGTACTCCAGAGGCTTACTAATGAGTAAAATTAGATTTGAAATGTTTTGAAGCAATGGGGCCCATGAAAAATAAATAAAGATTGCTTTTGTCTCATTTTGATTAGCAAAAAGCTTTTCATACAGGCCAGGGGACAATGGAAAATCTCTTTGAGCTGATGTGGGATTAGTGTTGGGCAGAGGTAGCCTTAGCTGCACTTAAATCTTTATTTCTGTTGTCATTTTGAGCCATAACTGTAACATTTAAAGATATATAGCTAGGGGGGGCCTCTAGCTCACCCAGTTAGCGAGCATTTCGCCCCGTGTTGGCTGAGTCCTGCAGCGGCGTGGGTTCGAATCCGGCCTGTTGCCCTTTGCTGTGTGTCATCTGCTGTCTCTCTCTTCTGCTTTCATGTCTATCCACTGTCACTGTATATAATAAAGGGAAAAGCCCCCAAAAAATAGTCTTAAAAAAAAAGATATATAGTTTATATATATATATATAGGTGGTCCAACCTATCTGACGTTTCTGCTGTGCTTATTTTATGTACTGTGTTGCTTTGCTAGCATCTTTGATAAACCAAATCTAGAGTTACAAACAGCAGCATCTCACCGCCAGTGGGACTGACTGCTAGTTTGGAGTGACTGCTAGTTTGGACTGACTGCTAGTTTGGACGGTGTCTTTGTCTCAAGTCTGTGGCCCAACAGGTAAATTAGGTCTCCAACCTAACCTAGGTTGTTGCTCGTCCCCGTTAGCTCACACTGATAAAAATATAGAGCCTGATCTACTTAAAAAAGGTAAGGCAACTTTTTGCATCAGATTATTATGTAAATAAAGCAAGGCTAGTCTTTGTATAGGCTACTTAATTTCTTTTGTTTAAGAAATGAGTTTTGGAAGTAAAGTCAACATTAATTTATCAAGTAATTTCAACTTGCTTTTTCAATTAAAGTCAACTTAGTTTTGCAAACGACTGAACTTGTAAAATTAAGTAGAATTTACTTAATATATTAAGTTGACTTTACTTACTAAATTAAGTAGACTTTACTTCAAATACTCATTTCTTATATTCAAGAAATTAAATAGCCTATACAAAGACTAGCCTGGCTTTATCTACATAATAATCTGATGCTTTTTTAAGTAGATCAGGCACGATTATTATTTATATTAATTATTTTGTATCATGCTTGGTCTACTTAAAAAGTTAAGTATATGTCATCTTTGTGTTAGAAATGACTGTCCTCTTATCACATGTCAAGATATGCTGCCATGGAGCCAAGTGTTGACCATACTGATAAAAAGACAGGAGCTGCAACGATTAGTTGATTGATCAATTAGTTGTTAACAACTAAATTAATCATCAACAATTAGGATAATTTTTTTTGTCATTTTTCAAGAAGAAAAATCCCAGATTCTCTGATGTGAATGTTTTAAATTGTGAACTGCTGATCAGGACAAAACAAGACATTTTAGGTTGCGTCTTGGGCTTTGGGAAAGAGTGATTGATTTTTCACTATTGTCTTACATTGTATGGACCAAACTACAAATTGATTTATCAAGAAAAGACGATGACAGTAGACCTGATACAGATATCAGTCCTACTGTCAATGGTTAGATTAGAATCTAACCAGGTACGTTGGCAAACTTTATTCTTACTTTAACGTTCAGCCGACTCAACCATAAACTCAGCCTCTGGAAATGCAGTCTGCTGTTTAATTTCAATCTGGAGGGAACAGGTGTGCGTGCCAGTTCGCTGTATTAAGGAACAGCGTAAATGAAACAAGCTTATTGTTTGTTGAGGGTTTGTACTTGAGAATATCGACTGGGATAACTAAATAATGCACATGAAAGAAAACACAATTTTATTGTATTTTGAACAAATGCAGATGAATTTCAAACAATACATTTTCATGTAAAGATACAAACTGAGACTTTTATTGTTAATTTCACAGATTTAATTTACGTTATATCTACAAATGCTCAGAATCACTTTTTTTCAGTGCAGCGCCTTTGAATTGCATATACAGGAGGCAGGGGGGTTCTATTATTGTAAAAAAACATTGCGATTGGTTCAGTGCTTTTTTTCTCCACACCTTGCGCAGCTTTAATTTGAGCTAACGTGCGAGCTTATCGCAGAGAATGAAAAAAAAAAAATTAACACAACCATAAATGTAAATTGATCTCCACTTTCTAGTTAAAGATGATTTATAAATCTGGTATTTTTAACATGGTCTTAGGTCAGTGGTTTCCCGTGGAACTGTGTGTGTCTGTCGTGTGAACCGCAGGGAAAGAACTGTCTGGCATGGGGTCATCGAGGCTATCTTGGTATTCTCTTTCAACACACAATACAGGGCTTCCTCTAATGGCTCCTCATGTCTATCTTATCATCTCGATCTGTGCGTATGAGCGCGCGCGTGTGTGTTCATGGTTGAACTGGTAGAGGTTTTTTCATAGTCTGGCTGCTCTGATGCCATTAGAGATTAGGATGTTAACACAGTCCCTCATCTGACTGCATCGATCCCAACCCTTGCAGTGGAATCACATTAATACTAACAACGTCAGGTACAAGCTTTGTAGCTCTCTTTACCCGTCTCGCTCTTTTTACATCTGCTTCTCTGTCAGTGTTGATTTGAATTTGAATAACCAGCGTTCTTCTCCATCTTTCAATAGGCAGAGGGTGCAATCTAATGAAGGGAAAGAGGGAATGAAGATTGCAGAAGCAGAGGGGGACTATAGAGGATGTGGAAATAAGATGAAATGAAATTGTTCAAATCAGTCTTCCTCAGCTGCTTTGACACTGGTAGCTTTCAGTGTTTGAGCGCTTACATCAAGTCACAACTGAGGTAAGCGTATTAGGATAGTGAACAAGTTCTTTTTATGGGCCTTTGAGAAAAATGAACAGCATGCAACAGTACAGTTTACTTAAAGGTGCCCTGACATACAAAACCGTTTTTACTTGCATTTTTTTTAAATATGTTAGATCCATATGTGTTTGTGTTATGTTGTGAATGTGAAAATGAACTGCTACCTCCTCTGTCAGCTCTAGCCACTGAAAACAAATAAGCGGAGAAATCAGGCCAATTACAAAAGCTGCTCAGTCTGACATCATATTGCCTGAGCTCATTACTATTCATTAGCTTGCCCAGTTGGGCTGGGTAAAGGATTCTGACAGCCAGGCTCTCATTGGCTAGCTGTTAGCCAATCAGATTCAAACAGCTTTGCTTGTTGAATATTAATGAGAACTGGCAGAAATCGAGCTGAGTCTTCCTGCAGGCTTTCTATACCACGCTAGAATGGCTTGAAACAAGGTAACCAAGGCATTTTTTCCACACAAAAAATGTTACAGAGTCCATGGTAGAACTTCAGACATTACCTCAAAGTAATGAAATACGTGTGGCAGGGCACCTTTAAGAGCACCTAATTCAGTGTACAAAGAAAAATAAAGGTATTTCCATGGTTAATATGCAAATTATGAAGATGTATATTGATTTGCTTTTGTTGTCCCAACTAACAGGTGCAACAGGAGGGAGGGAGATGTAATTTAAGTGGGAGGGTCTGTCCCTTTTTTATTGGTCTGTAGGCCTACACACACACACACACACACACACACACACACACACACACACACACACACACACACACACACACACACACATACACACACACACACAGTCCTCATAGAGGAGGTCTAATCCGGCAATTCATTGGAAACACCTTTGTGCGTTCACCATCGGTGTGTGTCTTCCAACTTGTTAGCGCAATAGTCACGTTAGTTAGTAAAAAGGCGAACAAGATGGTTTGGTTAATTGCTAGTGATGTGACAACCGGCTCTTTTACGCGAGTCGGTTCAACCGGACGGTTGTTGGTTGGCGAACCGAGTCTATAGATTCGGTCAACGGTTCACGTGCCTGCGGCTGCGGCACCCGGCTACTCCCGGTCTCGGCAGTAGCCGGGGCCCGCCTCGGCTCGTCGTGACAGCCTGTAACATTCACTTCTCTAACATTTAACTTAACATAACTAAGATAACATGTGTATTTGTATGTGATGCACTTCCCAATCAATAATGTGTGAATTTCCGAACACAATCACCTAAGATGCATCAGAAACAAGGCTTGGTTAATAACTCAAACTTGCCGGAACCGTTAGACAAACCGTTTGCTTATATACTCGAAGGTTGTTAACGGTTACATTCGTCTCGACTCGCCCGGCACTAGCCGGGTGCCCCGTCCGGGCTGCTCGTGACAGCCTGTAACATTCACTTCTCTAACATTTAACTTTAATATCTATCAAGATAACATTACGTGTATTTGTATGTGATATAGGCCTAATACATTCCCCTTGGTAATGTAGCATATGAATTTCCATCAACACAATTCTAAAATGCACGAGATAAAGGCTTCTGCTATCGGTTGATAAGTCAAACTTGCCGAGAACCTAGACACCCGTTTGATTACATAGACTCATGCAGTAGCCTACCCTCGGTTACGGTCCTACGGTCTCCTTGTTTGACAGCCTAGCCTAGCTACCATGTAGCAACATTCACTTCTCTAACATTTAACTTAACATAACTACCAAGATAACATGACGTGTATTTGTATGTGATGTACTGTACTTCCCCATCGATAATGTGTAAATTGCCGTGAACACAATCCTCTAAGATGCACCAGAAACAAGGCTCGGTTAATAACTCAAACTTGCCGAGAACCAAGACACCGCTTGATTACATTAGAGTCGGTTGCACGGTAACATTAGAGTCTAGCGGGCCAACCGGTTGCACGGTTACATTAGACTCGAGCGGCAACCGGTTGCACGGTTACATTAGACTCGAGCGGCCGACCGGTTGCACGGTTACATTAGAGTCTAGCGGCCGACCGGTTGCACGGTTACATTAGAGTCTAGCGGCCGACCGGTTGCACGGTTACATCATGGGTTACATCTTTCCTGATTGATTCTACCACCACCACTCCAGTCCAGTGGAGGCTCTAATGAGCTAGATTACAACACACACAGTAGCAGAAGAATACCAGCTACACAACGGCCAACCATTGACATATATATAATGCCAACGGCCAACGGCCGAATGAAGTAAAAGAAAAAAACAGGAGTGAGTCGGTTCATTGACGTATGGCACTCGATTCTCCCGGCTCAGTGACACCAGTCGGGTTAATTAAGGTCAGGGCCCTAAAGTATAATCCGTTTTTGGTTTCAAACCAAAAACGGAAAAACAAAACTATGAGCTCCGTTTTCTCGTTTTTCCAATGTCCATACAAATAAAAAATTAACTGGAAAACTGCTCGTTTTTCAACTGTTGTTTTTTTGTTATTCATGTTTCCGTTTTAGCCCAAGAGCGAGAATACGGGCTCATTTTTATAATGTGCATAATCATTGAAAATCTGATGGAACACAGGTCTCGTTTATAATGTTATTTTGGTGTTACGTCTTAAGATCAAAGTTAACTAAAACAAATCCGCTCTGGACAGGAAGTAACGTTAACGTGTCAAAATAAAAGTATGAGAGCTGTAATAACTGCCAGAAGAACAATGTACTTTAGCTTTTGCCTGTAGCTTGTCAGATTAAGCTACAGTTAATTATTTAGGGTTATATAAAGTATTTGATTGAGCAACATTCATTAATATAAGCCACAAAGGGAGTCAGAATGGATATTGTTTTAAAATAGAAATAGGATTCTAATAATTTTTAAATCACATTTTAAATAAAATCTGCATTCCCCTAGCATTATGTGTGGCGTTATTGAATAGTTTTACTCTAATCTTAAATCAGCCAGTAAAAAAAAAGGCAAAAAATATAAGGGCTTTTTTTTAAATTGCTCTGCAGAATATTGTATGTGACATGGTTGACCACATTAGTTGCCAGTGAACAAGTAATAAAAAAAAAAAAAAAAAAAAAAAAAAATAAAAAATTTTTTTTTTTTTTTTTTTTTTTTTTTTTTTGTTTGTCGTGTTATTTTTTTTTAAAAAAAAAATAAAAAAAAAAAAAAATTTTTAGAATTTTTTTTTTTTTTTTTTTTTTTTTCTCAGGCCCTGCAGACTGGACCAGAGTTCATGGTGAGCACGGTAGACCTCCTCACTGCTGGGCCTGAGCCTGGATCACCCAGCTCGTTAGAGGTTCACTGCTCATACTAAGCCCTTGAAACAGTAGTTGGCCAATATTGGATAATAAAATATAATACATGATAGGTATTGTGTGGTTGAATTACAATAAGGAATGGTCAATGAACAAATGAACTAAAGCACATATAATAAGACTTAGAACATAACACCATAACAACATAAAACTCAAAGAACTAAATAACAAAAACGATGTGCTGCTGTGTGCTTGTGTGCTTTTGTGTGTTGTAAATTAAATAATTGGTACCAGTCCTGACTTTGCAATGCATTATTTTTCTGATCAAGATAACTGACATCTCCTTGTAAGCAATATAAATATTTACTGCCATTGTATTGTTGGAGCAGAAGCAGATGGCACAGAATCATGCAAATGTTTAATGTTACAACCGAGATATCTCTCTCTCTCTCTCTCTCTCTCTCTCTCTCAGAACATACACTTTCACAAAGGCTGGTGCATGTTTATCATATATAGTATGGTGCTGTGGACTCAAGTGGCAAATCTGAATCAGCAAAGTGGCCTACTGTAATATTCTAGAAGTAAACCACAAGTGTGGTCCAGTCTGCAGGGCCTGAGGAGACCAGGATGAGAGAAGCAACATGGCAGCTTCCTCACTAATATGTTGAGAAGTTTGCAATGTGGCCCAGTTGTATCTGCAGGAGTTCTTCATCACACTCAAATTACAGTTTTTCACAATCACTAATTTCAGAACCATGATGTCATTTTTCAAAACTCTATAGACACAAAACTCAAAACGGTTATCACTTGTAACACAGACTGTCCAATGTTCAAAACATTGCATTGTGCATTCATATATTTAAAGAAATATTGCACTTGCACAATCATTTGTTCAAAAAACTAATTGATTGTGAAATACCGTTGAAATGTTACTTTAGATCACCCACACACAAGCTACCCATAGTTTCACTGGGTCAT